>NC_079220.1:30570412-30582912 GCF_029633865.1 Lampris incognitus | reverse complement strand
ATAAATTAGTCATAATCTATATGCTATAATTTCGTCGGCAGAACAGTGGTTGGTAAATTCATTGAGACAGAAAAGAGTGGCAAAAAAAAGCTACAATGAAAAGTTGAAAAACACATTTTCGGCCAATGGCCCTGTGTTAGTGTGGAGGGGCCTGCAAGACATCACACACTATAGAAGACCCCCCCCCCTTGCTGAGGCAAACAAAAACCTGGCTGATGACCTGAATGTCTTCTATTTCAGGTTTGAGAGAGACAAATTCATCCCCCCCCCCCAACTCCAGCCCAATGAAAACAGCCCCCATCACACCTCTGGCAACCCCCCAATTTTCCCACCCCCTGATACTCAGGCTACACTCAAGATACATGTAGAGGATGTGAGCCGGCTTATCCAAAGATAGAAGAACAGGAAAACACTGGGTCCAGACGGTGTCTTAAAAGCTGTCTTAAAAGCCTGGCTGACCAACTGGCTCCAATCTTCACACAGATCTTCAACAGATCCCTGGGGCTGTGTGAAGTCCCCTCTTGCTTCAAACGCTCCATCATCATCCCAGTCCCAAAGAAACCTTCCATCACAGGGCTGGATGACTACAGGCCTGTCGCTCTGACGTCTGTGGTCATGAAGACCTTCAAATGACTGGTGTTGAACCTAAAGAATGTCACAGGACACTTGCTGAACCCCCTGCAGTTTGCCTATTGGGCAAACAGGTTAGTGTATGATGCAGTCAACGTGGGACAGCACAGCTTGACTGCCCAGGTGACATATGTAAGGATCCTGTTTGTGGACTTAAGCTTGACGTTCAACACCATCGTTCCAGAAATCCTCTCCTCCAAACTCTCCCAGCTCACTGTATCCCCCACCATCTGTCAGTAGATCACCAGCTTCCTGACAGGCAGGAAACAGCAGGTGAGGCTGGAAGAGTTCACTTCTGGTATATAAACAGTCATTACTGGTTGCCCCCCAGGGATGTGTCCTCTCCTCACTGCACTTCTTCCTCTACACCAGTGAGTGCACCTCCAAGGACCCAGCGGTTAAACTACTCAGGTTTACAGATGACCCTAGGGTCATCGATCGAACTCATCCAGGATGGCAACGAGTCTGCGTATCGGCGGGAGGGTGAGTGGCTGGTGCTCTAGTGCAGTCAGAACAACTCAGAGATAAACATGTTCAAGACTGTGGAAATGATGGTGAACATTAGGAGATACCCCCCAGCACTACTCCCCCTCACAATATCCAACAGCCCTGTGTCCACCATGGAGATCTTCAAGTTTCTGGGAACTGCCATTTCCAAAGACCCAAAGGCCCAGCAGGGGATGCTCTTTCTGTGGCAACTGAGGAAATTTGGTCTGCCACAGCAACTATTGAGACAGTTCTTCACTACAGTCATTGAATCTGTCCTGTGCACATCCATCACGATCTGGTTCGGAGCAGCAACAAAACAGGATAGGAACAGACTGCAGTGAAGGACTGTCTGGAAACAGTCCATAAGAAAGTCGATAACTTTGTTTACGAATTCACAACCCTGGTTACTGATAAGGGTGTTCGTGCAGCCTAGTCGACATACAACAGAGTAAAGGAACTCTGTCACTGACTTTGCGCTCTTGTCCGCGATAGCTGCGGCTTCAGACCACTTGGAGAAATGGTCAGTTATGGCAACAATGTACTTGTTACCACTTGTAGTTTCTTGAAGAGGGCCAATAATGTTAATCTCAACCAGAGTCCAGATCTTGGCAGGTACAGGTATAGGATTGAGTGATGGAGCTTATTTGCTGATTTTGGGATAACTAACGAAACACTTTGGAAATGCCTTCACATATTCTTGTACACCATTCTTCATGCCTCTCCAGTAATATCGCTGAGATATTTTACTGAAGGTTTTATCTCTGCCAAAGTGCCCTCCGGTAGCTGGATTGTCATGACAGGCCTTCAGAATGTTGAGCACACAGGTTTTGACAAGAGCCTCCTTATCTCCATGTAAGAGAGTTCCACCGTCAGCACGAAATTACTTTGCTTTTGACGAAACTGAGAAATTGCATTCACACACATGGCAGGATCCAGGTCATAGATATGCTGAGGATACTTTCGGACAGAGCTGGTGTAAAAGTTCAAACTCTTGTTGTACAGGTTATCATCCACGATGGATTTTTGTTTGAAAAAAATTAATAAAACTGAAAAATACACATATAGGCACCCAAAACTTCACACTTCCCCTTGTCCTTTCTTCCTTCTTTATTTTCTTCCTACTGTTTGTTATTCCTACAAAAATATATTTTTTCATTGTAATTATTAAATTACACGTATAACAGTTACTGGGGCAAATTGTCAAATGGCCATTCCTATCTATCCATCCATCCATCCATTATCCGAACCGCTTATTCTGCTCTCAGGTTCACGGGGATGCTGGAGCCGATCCCAGCAGTCATTGGGCGGCAGGTGGGGAGACACCCTGGACAAGCCACCAGGCCATCACACAGGGCCCACACACACACACACACACACACACAAACACACACACACACACACACACGTATACCTAGGAGCAATTTAGTATGGCCGATTCACTTGACCTACATGTCTTTGGACTGTAGGAGGAAACCAGAGCACCCAGAGGAAATCCACACAGACATGGGGAACACATGCAAACTCCACAATGAGGATGACCCGGGATGACCCCCAAGGTTGGATTACCCCAGGGCTCGAAGCCAGAACCTTCTTGCTGTAAGGCGACCGTGCTAACCACTGCGCCACCATGCCGCCCTATTTCTATATATAGTTATTCAAAATATAAAATTAAAGTATTCACTGTAGCGCCACCTAGTGGTGCAGTTCCATGAGTATTGAGGCGCATGATCAAGCGGACGTGTACTACATACATTTAAACTTTCAAATCTCTATAACTTTCCTAGCCTATTACCTTTTGGCTCACTAGCAACTGCTTTTAGCCATTTTAGCTAACCTAATAAATATCAGCTCTGGGGAAAAAGCTGTTCCTCAGCCTATTAGTCCGGGTTTTGATGGTGAGGTGTCTTTTCCCTGATGACAAGGGAACACAGTGACCTGTGTGTGTTGCAACTTTGCTGATGTTGCTGGCTTTCCTATGTAGGTGGCTGGCATACACAGCATCCAGGTCTGGGAGCACAGCTCCCACAATCCTCTGTGCTGTCTTTACCACCCGGGCCAAGTCCTTCCTGTAAAGTTTTGAAAGAAAACCTCAAATACCATAAAGCTGCGTTTTGGAATCTTTAGTGAAACTTTTGCATAACGAGAACGGTACATCTGCTAGTGCATCTCTTAGTCGTGGCTGCTAACACTGTTCTCTCTAGCTCCGCTACTTCTGGGCTTAACATGAACCAAGAGCGTCTCACATATACAACACTTAACCTAGAACGCCCCCTTGTGACCAGAATAAACATTAAAACTAACAGCCGAAACATTACTAAATGTTACAAAGCATGGACATTACAACCCTCCTTTCCTTACATTTTTTTAATAATAACTATTAACCAGTCCAACTCAAACGTTCTCTTGCATTATAGCTTTTAGTCAGTTCACTTTAAAGTCAGTGAGGTATGACGGGGGTCTTCTGTTTACCCTGACTGCGTATCTCTGAACAGGTGACTGTGGCCCAGGGGGTTTAGGGGCTAAGGGCTCTGGGATTTGTTCAGGGTGGATTTCAGTCCAGTCCATGCCTTTCAAACCTAGGGATGGGTATCGTTAGGATTTTATCGATACTACTACTCTTATCGGTACTGCTTATCGGTTCGGTACTTTATCGATACTCTTATCGGTTCTTTTTTATTATTATGCAAGAAAAAAAGACACTTAATTAAGAACAGAATCGACATTGCTTTATTATTCTATTATATAACTTTATATAAATATAAACAAATATTATTTATTCAGCAGCAACAGCAGCAGCAATGTTTTAAATGCGTCTGAATTATAGACTTTATAATCAACATTCAACAACAACAAATAAGATAAAAAATAAAAGTAGATAACGATAAAGAAAAAAATATATATATATTAAAAATAAATTTTTACAGCAAAAGGCTAACGGAAGTTCAAACAAACAAGAACCTAGAACATTATCCTAACAGTTCTTCTGCAGAAAAATCAACATATCTGCCTTCTCCGGCAGGAGTCGTGATCTCTCCTGACTTATAGTGTCCCCGGCTATTAGCCTAGCTTACTCCGTATCTATGGCTTATATATTTGTAGCTAAACAATTAGCTAAGCAATTATATTTTATTTATTGGCCTATTCTTAATAATTCGTTATTAGCCTAGTTAACTCCGTATCTATGGCTTATACGGCTTACCTGCAGTGGACGTAGATGGAACACTACGAGCAAAGCAGTCGAAAACGCAGCATTTCTGCAGATTAATACCATGTTTCGACAAAAGATGTTTTGCCAGATTGCTTGTATTGCCACCCTTACTGGCAAATGATTTGTTGCACTTGTGGCAACGAGCGTTGTTGTCATCGACTTTTGAAAAATATACCCAAACTTTTGAACGTTTAGTTCTCTCCGCCATGATGAGCCCTTGAGCAGAGCTGTCTGTGCGTGTGTGAGCGAGTGTGTGGAGCACAGCACAGCCCCGCCCCTCGCGCAGTAAGAGAGAGAGACAGAGAGATGGAGAAAACGGCAAACAAGATTATGTTCGCGACGTTTAAATTCCTCGAAAAACACAATTGCCACATTATAAATCTCACTCCATGATTTCTCGAGTACCTACCGAATACCGATAGCAGAACCGAAAACGTCGGATCTTAAAAATGCTCCGGTTTTTACTAACTTAGAACCGGTTCCCGTTTAGAACCGGGTTTCGGGGGGCATCCCTATTCAAACCACACTGCTGAAAGTGGGGATTTTCAGCCACCGGGAGGATCTTGAAGTGGGATGAGTTTCTGGTGAGGACATGGTCATTGTGTTTGGCTGTCACCATGAAGACTCTGATGGTGATGACCCTGTATGGGCGGGGATTGTAAACAGGGCATAGCTTCCCTTCCTTCTTTTGACGACACAGGACCCTGTCGCCTACTTTCATAGCCAAAGGAACAGCATGGCGCATCCTGTCAGTATGGTGTTTCATCCTATTCTTTGCCACTGCATCTGCTTGTCGTAGCTTTGCATCACCCTGAGACTGGAAGGGAAGAGGAGATTCAGGCAGCTTGATTCTGAGGGGCCTACTGAACAGCCCATCTGCAGGCGCCATTCCAGTTGAGCAGTGAGGCGTGGCACGGTAGTTGCGGAGGAATGCGTACAGAGTCTGTTTCCATGGGTGACCTTCAACGTGGGCAGCATGTATGGTCTTTTCAAGTGTGCACTGAAGCATTCAGCCTCAGCATTGGCCTGAGGCCACATCGGAGTTATCTTCCTGTGCCTGAAACCCAAGTATGTAGCAAAGTCTGCACATTCTGAGCTTTGGAAGGGTGGGTCGTTGTCAGTTTTGACCTCCAGTGGAATTCCCATTGTAGAGAATATTTTGTTGAGTTTAGGGATTGTGGCTCTGGCTGACGTGGACTGCAGAATCTCTACCTCTGGATACCTGGAGTATTCATCTATGACCACCAGAAGGTATTCACCAGAAGGGAATGGTCTGCCGGAGGACTTCAAAGACCTCATTGACATCTCTCTCTTTTCCTTTAAGCATGAACTTCACTGTAGCTCTTGCCTCATCTTTTAATTGCTGTTTGACGAGTTCCACACGATCCTCTTCAGGTACCTTCATGACCCGGAATGCAGACTCCATGGATGTAACCCATTCTTCAATGTAAAGTTCATCAAGCTTTCCAGAGCACCCGCTGAAGTCTTGGAGCTTGCGATCTCTAGGGATATAGATAGTGGCAGGGTTGTTTGGAGCAGCAGCCTGTTCGTCGATAACAGCTTTTGCCAAAGCAAGGGCTTCTCTTTGCTCCGACCTGGCCTGTTGCAATGCTCCGGACTGCTCTTCTAGCCTCCGTTGCATCTCTTTAAACTGCATTTTAGTTCGTCCAGCTCTTCAGACATTTTTCAGCTCTGGCCTGGGACCGGTGTTACTAACTTGGGTTCTACTAAAACTTAAGCAAAATAATCCTATCCTGTTGGTGACGCCAAATATGTAGCGGGCATAATAAGCCACGCCTTGTAGGGGTAGTAATAGTACATATTTACCTTGAAAGATTAGGTTAATGAAGGGATCTGGGTCTCCATTCCCAAAGCAATTAGTCTCAGTACTTACGTGGGTAAGTATGTGGATGCCTATCCTGCTGAACAGAGTGGTTAGTACATTACACCCTATAAGATATCGTGGGATGGGTTTCACGCTAAGGTATTTGACATGGCGGCCCCTGACGTGTAGCGTGTATGTCGTGCTATGGGTCCAACTCAGCATAACCCTCCCTCCCCAGAACCAACAGGACAGTTGAGACGCCCCTACTCCACGGTAAGTACACAACTCCAAAATATCCAAACGAGTTGAATCAAGTACAACTGGACTTGGTATATATCCGTGAAGACGTTTCGCCTCTCATCCAAGAGGCTTCCTCAGTTCGTGCCTTTCTGACTAGACCAAGCTAGTCTGACTGGCTGGTGATGAGACTCAGAATTTATCCTCTGGAGTCGTTGTCAGAGCTATAGATATCTATGGCTCTTAGTGTTTTTTTTTTTTTTTTACCAACGCCCGTTGCGAACAGAGCCATAGATATGAGTGGCTCTTTTCTGTACCGATGCTTTGCCGCGCCCGTCGTTATCGGAGCTATTGATATGCGTGGCTCTCCTGTGCTCCGATGTCCTGTCGCGCCCGTCGCCATCGGAGCTATTGATTTGCATTTGTTTAGCAGCGACGGTCGTTGGGGGTATTAGTTTCGACTTCATTATTCAGTGGTCATGAGAGACCTCCTCCTCTGTTGAGGGATGGTCTCAGGTCTGCGAGACCACCTATCTCCCACTTACAATGCCGTCCTTTCATCTCTACCCAGGGGACTCAAGAAGCCTAGCCTCCAAGAACAACAGTCGGTCACTAATGGCTCCAACGACTCTGATGACCAGTGAAGGGCAGGGCTGAAGGGCATGACCAGTGAAGGGCAGGGCTAATGGTCACACCCCCAACGACCGTCGCTGCTAAACAAATGCAAATCAATAGCTCCGATGGGGACGGGCGCGACAGGACATCGGAGCACAGGAGAGCCACACATATCAATAGCTCCGATAACGACGGGCGCGGCAAAACATCGGTACAGAAAAGAGCCACTCATATCTATGGCTCTGTTAGCAACGGGCGTTGGTAAAAAAAAAAAAAAACACACAAAGGGCCATGGACATCTATAGCTCTGACAACGACTCCAAAGAGGATAAATTCTGAGTCTCATCACCAGCCAGTCAGACTAGCTTGGTCTAGTCAGAAAGGCACGAACTGAGGAAGCCTCTTGGATGAGAGGCAAAACGTCTTCACCGATATATACCAAGTCTAGTTGCACTTGATTCAACTCCTTCGGATAACCATGACCTGGATGAATGAGAACATTCACAGACAATAAAATCACACAACTCAGGTTTTATAGAAAAATAAGTCTCAATTATTTACTTAACTAAAGAATGAGTTTTGATTTAAAATGGAAAAATAAAATAATAATAGCAATGTTCTTCAAACTGAAATTTCCCTTTCTTCAGGAAAAGCCTCTTAAGGTTTTTCAACACTGTAAGTGCATAACAAAACACTACACTTTAACACCAAAATGGATTCTCCTAGAAAAGCATAATTAACCAATCTCAATGTCACTTAAATTCAACCAATCTAATTCGTGGGCACACACACACACACACACACACACACACACACACACACACACACACACACACACACACACACACACCTGGATACTGTCCTCTAAAGCCGGCAAAACCAAAATTATGTTAAAACAAAATATAAAGTTGCAGGCCTGGTTCGGTGCTTGTGATCGTTGTGGCCCAAAACCTAATGGCCCCTTCGCTCCTCCGTGAGCAAAAGAACAAGTGTGGTATCTGAGACAATGTTCCTGGGTTGTCTTTCTTCAACCGTCACGGTTGCAGGTTTGGCAGCAGGTTTGGCATCTCGCACAGTCACCGTCTGATGTCTATCCTCTCTCCCGCGTCGCCAGAAACACGCCGAGTGAAGCCCTGGTTGCTCCAAACTTCGTCCCACGTCTCTGCTCTGCCCTCTGGTGGTTTGAAGCAGCAGCTCACCCCTCCAACAGTACATCTGAGCTAGTTAAACTTAAGCTAGCAAATGTCCGTTCACGGGTAATGAACCGACTCTATGCTACACGTCGAGCGCTTAGCATTAGCAGTAGCACACACCTAAACGCTCTTTGAATTTCGGGTAGAAATTCCTCACGTTCCGACAATATATAATTTATACTCTCACCTCGACTGTTGTGTAAACAATCCTAAGATATAAATTACACAACGGTTTGTGCACTCTAAACTTAACATACAACACAGAAATTATCTGTATCGCGCTCCCTCGCTGCTCCTTTCCGGCTCCGTAGTCCACCGTCCCTCCCTCTCTCTCGTTCGTGCCGAAACACCTCCCCGACCTGTACTCCTGCAGCATGTCATTAACCCCCGTAAATGCTGGTGCAGACAGTTTCCAGGAAAAAATTATACTCTTTAATAAACAAAAACACATCACACTTTTTAAAATGATTTTAACCTTCTTAAACCCCTTTAAACTAAATGTTATGTATGGATGAGGCTATTCTACCAGCGACCACTAGGTGGCACCTGTATTCTATATTGTTGTTGTCTGGGTTGTAACCAGCAGAAGAAGAGTTCCTAGTAAAGCATGGAAATGAACAGCCGTGTGTGCGTTGTGGTCTCTGCATCGTGTGTGAAATTGTTTACACCATAGTGTTATTAGCCAGCTACATGATATAAATTGGCGACGAGATGTGGAGTAGAAACTTTTAGGCACCAAAGTAGCCGTGAAAAGGGACGTTTTCTACTTGTTTGGACGAAGTCATCCACGCAGCTGTAGCGGAGAAGAAAAGGAACCAGAAGGACGCATCATGGCGGGAATTATTGGCGGTATGGAACCATTTGAGGAATCCGGTGAACAATGGGCAACGTATATTGAGCGTTTTGAGAATTATATCCTGGCTAATGAGATCAGGGATGCTAAGAAGGTGCCGGTTCTATTGAGTGTGATAGGGCCAAAGACCTACGGATTATTGCGCAGTCTGATTGCTGCAGATAAGCCTGGGGAGAAGACGTATGATGACATTGTAAAGGTGTTGAAAGGACATTTCGCCCCCAAACCGATAGTGATAGCAGAGAGATTCCGTTTCCACAAGAGGAATCAGGAGGACGGTGAGTCGGTGGCTCAGTATGTTGCTGTGCTTAAAGGACTTTCCGAGCATTGTGAGTTTGGTGGCTACTTAGAGGATGCACTACGGGACAGGTTTGTTTGTGGACTGAAAAGTGAAACGGTTCAGAAGCGCCTGTTGACCGAGGACAATTTGACCTTTCAGGTCACTTATGCAGTTTCAGCAGAAACAGTGGCGCGTGACGCACAACAGTTGAGCGGCTCGTTAAAGGTAAATGCCGTTCTCTCTCAAACATCCCATGCCAAATGCAGGCGGTGTGGAAAGACAAATCATAGTGGTGATAATTGTTGGTATAAAGATAGAGACTGCCATCAATGCGGCAGGAAAGGCCACATTGGTCGCATGTGTAAAAGTAAACCCAAGAATGACTATGGCAGAGAGAGGAAATACAGAGAAGGGAAACCGGAGTTTAAAGGCAAAAGTAACACATCCAAACACAGTGGGAGAGACAAGAAGAAGAAAGTGCATTGTGTGGAGGCCAGTGACAATGAAAGTACAAGTGAAGGGACTAAATCTGACAATGATAACAAATTGCCATGTTATGCACTGTTTCGTAAGGGTAAATATTCACGTATATCTGTGTTACCTGAAATAAATGGTAAGAAAATTGAAATGGAATTAGACACAGGGGCTGCTGTATCTTTAATTTCATGGGAACAGTATAAAAGTACAATGAAAAAGGTGCCATTGCAGCCTACTGATGTAGTCCTTAGGATGTATACAGGTGAACCTTTGTTACCAGAAGGGGTTATTAATGTGAAAGTAAACCTGAATAAGCAAACAGCTGAGTTACCATTGTATGTTGTAAAAGTGAATGCAGCTCCACTATTTGGTAGAGAGTGGCTGAGAGCTATTAAGCTTAACTGGAAAGACTTAAAAACTGTGTATGGTGTACAACTTGAAAAGAAAGACAGTTTAGATGCTGTACTAAAGCGGCATTCTGCTGTGTTCTCGGATGGGTTGGGTTCAATGAAAGACATTAAGGCGAGAGTGACTCTTAAACCTGATAGCATACCCAAATTCTGCCCACCACGTAATGTGCCCTATGCTCTGAGATCCAAAGTAGAGGCTGAACTGACCCGCCTCACTGACCTTGGCGTGATCTCACCAGTGGAGCATAGTGACTGGGCCACACCCATAGTTCCTGTCAACAAGAAGGATGGCACGGTGAGACTTTGTGGTGATTTCAAAGTCACCCTCAACCAAGCACTCTGTGTGGACAAGTATCCTATTCCACGCATTGAGGATCTCTTTGCATCGCTAGCTGGATGTCAACGCTTCAGTAAACTGGACTTGTCAAACGCATACCTACAGATGGAAGTAGTGGAGGAGTCGAGGAAGCTACTGACTATTTCCACACAAAAAGGACTTTTCTGCCACAACCGCTTCCCCTTCGGTATTGCGTCGGCACCAGCGTTGTTCCAGAAGGCTATGGATCAAGTGCTCGTTGGATTGCCATTCACGCACTGTTATCTCGATGACATTCTGGTTAGTGGGCCAGATGAAGAGACCCACCTGAAAGCCCTGGACGACGTTCTCACGAGACTGGAGGAGTATGATCTCCATGTCAAAAAGGATAAGTGCATGTTTTTCCAGGAGTCAGTAGAGTATCTAGGTCATATCATCGATGCTGCCGGGCTCCACAAGTCGCCCGAGAAGGAACGCGCTGTTGTGGAGGCACCGGCACCCACCAACGTTAGCCAACTACGCTCGCTCCTCGGAATGATAAACTACTATGGACGTTTCATCCCGGACCTGGCAACCATCCTGCAACCACTGAACTCACTGCTGCACAAAGGGAAGAAATGGCAGGGGACTACAGCTTGTGAGGCAGCGTTCCGAAAAGTGAAAGAGCTCATGGTATCTCAGAAGGTGCTAACCCACTACAACCCTGAGCTGCCCCTCCGTCTAGCCTGTGATGCTTCACCCTATGGGGTAGGGGCTGTACTCTCTCACGTCATGCCTGATGGTGTAGAGAAACCTATCGCTTATGCGTCAAGAACACTCAGCAAAGCAGAGCAGAACTACGCCCAGATTGAGCGAGAGGCGCTGGGGATAGTCTTTGGCATACGTAAGTTTCACCAGTATCTCTATGGTAACAAGTTCACTCTACTCACAGACCATCGCCCGCTGACCTCCATTCTCAGTCCAGTGAGGAGTACGCCGTCGATGGCCGCAGCCCGCATGCAGCGCTGGGCGCTCCTCTTGTCAGCGTATGATTACACTATAGAGTATCGTAAGGCTTCAGCACATACTAATACAGATGGACTGTCAAGGTTGCCACTTCCGGACACTCACGATGACAAGATAGACACCGTAGATGTGTTTTACATGTCACAGTTAGACACACTACCAATCAGTACCACTGATATCCAAAACAACACTAGATCTGACCCTACACTGTCTCGCGTACTAGAGATGGTCACTACTGGACATTTTCCAAACACGAAAAACACAGATACTGAACTGTCTGTTTTCCTGACTCGTCAAAATGACCTCACAATCCAACAGGGACGCCTCATGTGGGGCACACGAGTGGTAGTGCCACCCAAGCTACGGCCCCGGGTGATCAACGAGCTACATACAGCACACCCAGGGGTAGTGAGGATGAAAAGCTTGGCACGGTCGTATGTCTGGTGGCCAGGTATTGACTCTCAGATCGAGCTCCAGGCCAAATCCTGCCACTCATTCCAGCGTAGTCAGAGAGAACCGAGTCTTGCCCCTCTACATCCATGGATGTGGCCTTCCAGTCCTTGGGAAAGGATTCACGTGGACTTTGCTGGTCCATTTGAAGGACACATGTATCTTGTGGTAGTAGATGCTCATTCTAAATGGCCCGAGGTGCAAATCATGGATAGCACCACAGCAAGCAAGACCATCACAGTACTGAGGGGCCTTTTCAGTCGCCACGGCCTTCCTCACATTCTCGTAAGCGACAATGGACCCCAGTTCTGTTCTGAGGAATTCGCCACATTCCTGAAAGCCAATGGAGTCAAGCACATTCGCTCAGCGCCGTATCACCCTGCTACGAACGGCCTGGCCGAGCGCTTTGTACAGACTTTCAAACACGCCCTCAAATCCTCCAGGGGCGCCGCACCAGTGCAACAGCGGCTCGACACATTCCTGTTGACGTATCGCAACACCCCGCACGCCAC